>NW_026600213.1:1128156-1170656 GCF_029448725.1 Salvelinus fontinalis | reverse complement strand
CTTATTATTATTATTATTATTATTATTGTTGCTGTACTGTCTATAACTACCTTAACAAACAGTGACTTATTATAATTATTATTATTGTTGTTGTTGTTGCTGTACTGTCTATAACTACCTTAACAAACAGTGACTTATTATTATTATTATTATTGTTGTTGTTGTTGCTGTACTGTCTATAAGTACCTTAACAAACAGTGACTTATTATAATTATTATTATTGTTGTTGTTGTTGCTGTACTGTCTATAACTACCTTAACAAACAGTGACTTATTATTATTATTATTGTTGTTGCTGTACTGTCTATAACTACCTTAACAAACAGTGACTTATTATAATTATTATTATTGTTGTTGTTGTTGCTGTACTGTCTATAACTACTTTAACAAACAGTGACTTATTATTATTATTATTGTTAATATTGTTGTTGCTGTACTGTCTATAACTACCTTAACAAACAGTGACTTATTATTATTATTATTGTTGCTGTACTGTCTATAACTACCTTAACAAACAGTGACTTATTATTATTATTGACAGTTTCCATGGAGATGTCATTTCACAGCTACATATTCATGTGATTGCATTAAATCATCTGATTGTTTCTATGTCTGTTAGTAAATGTTTTATAGGAGATAATTAATAAATGATAACAATTGACATTAAAGAATTACTGTGTTAACCACAACCAACATGTTGGATCTCTGTTTAGGGGTCAGTGCTCTAAAATGAGTCTCTCTGGGGAGAGAGAAGAGGGGGGCCCTGCCTCTAAAATGAGTCTCTCTGGGGAGAGAGAGGAGGGGGGTCCTGCCTCTAAAATGAGTCTCTCTGGGGAGAGAGAGGAGGGGGGCCCTGCCTCTAAAATGAGTCTCTCTGGGGAGAGAGAGGAGGGGGGTCCTGCCTCTAAAATGAGTCTCTCTGGGGAGAGAGAGGAGGGGGGTCCTGCCTCTAAAATGAGTCTCTCTGGGAAGAGAGAGGAGGGGGGCCCTGCCTCTAAAATGAGTCTCTCTGAGGAGAGAGAGGAGGGGGGCCCTGCCTCTAAAATGAGTCTCTCTGGGGAGAGAGAGGAGGGGGGTCCTGCCTCTAAAATGAGACTCTCTGGGGAACATGGCACCAAAGCTAAGAGGTGAGATGACAGTTTTTAAAATAATTATTAAGAGTTTATTTCCAAAATGCATCACATTTGTTTTTTCATCAGAAATGGTACCTTCAATGTTACTGTTCTCAGATTTTCAGTTAATAGATTTTAGATGGGTATATCTTTATTAAATTATTATTACTATTATTACTGTCCTTCAATATTACTGTTCTCAGATTATCAGTTAATAGATTTTAGATGGGTATATGTTTATTAAATTATTATTACTATTATTACTGTCCTTCAATATTACTGTTCTCAGATTATCAGTTAATAGATTTTAGATGGGTATATCTTTATTAAATTATTATTACTATTATTACTGTCCTTCAATATTACTGTTCTCAGATTATCAGTTAATAGATTTTAGATGGGTATATCTTTATTAAATTATTATTACTATTATTACTGTCCTTCAATATTACTGTTCTCAGATTATCAGTTAATAGATTCTAGATGGGTATATCTTTATTAAATTATTATTACTATTATTACTGTCCTCTTTTTCAAGATGTTATTATTATTATTATTATTATTATTGTTGCTGTACTACTATAACTACCTTAAAACCTCTACCGCTTCTCTCTCCCGGATCCGGGATCCTCCTCATCAAAAAAGGCTGACTAGCATAGCCTAGCCTAACGCGACAGGGATATCATATAATATAATTTCATGAAATCACAAGTCCAATACAGCAAATGAAAGATAAACATCTTGTGAATCCAGCCATCATTTCCAATTTTTAAAATGTTTTACAGCGAAAACACAATATATATTTATATTAGCTCACCACAATAGAAAAACACACCATGTTTCCACCGCATAGGTAGCTATCACAAAACCCACAAATAGAGATAAAATTAATCACTAACCTTTGGACAACTTCATCAGATGACAGTCTTATAACATCATGTTATACAATACATTTATGTTTTGTTCGAAAATGTGCATATTTAGAGCTACAAATCTGGGTTTTACAACGCAGCCATCGTCACAAATAGCACCAAAATGTCCGGTGATATTTTGGACAGTCACGTAATCTAACCAAAGAACTCATCATAAACTTTACTAAAAAATACATGTTGTGCAGCAAATGAAAGATACACTGGTTCTTAATGCAACCGCTGTGTTAGATTTAAAAAAAATAACTTTAGTACAACATACAGTATACAATATTGTGAGACAGCGCTCACCTATTCTCCGCCTTGTTGGAGCCAACATATTCCACAAAAATACGAAATAACATCATAAATATTCTCTTTCTTTAGATGATCTTCCATCAGAATGTTGTGCAAGGAGTCCTAGTTCCAGAATAAGTCGTTTGGTTTTAGTTTGGTCCATTTCTTCTGTCGAATTAGCAACTTTGGCCATGTGGAGGGCACATGTCCAACAAATCGGTGCGCCTGGAACGAAAAATTCAAAAATTCCCATTAAACGTTGAATAAACTGGTCTCGGTTGAAAATCCTACTTTATGATGTTTTTCTCATATATATCCAATAAAATCAGAGCCGGAGCATTTCGTTGTGTATACGTAACGCATTTTCAGAAGACAATGTGGAGTTCCCTGGTGCGCCGTTGAAAACTGACAAAAGAGCGGATCTGTCACTCCAAAAGCTCTCATTCGGCCTCACATCAAGCTAGACACCCCATTCAACCTTCTACTGCCTGTTGACATCTAGTGGAAGGCGTATGAAGTGTATACAGAAGTGCATATCAGATCCATAAATATAAGCCAGTTGAATAGGCAGGCCCTGACACAGAGCCCCATTTTCAGAATTTTCACTTCCTGTCTGGAAGTTGCTACCAAATGAGTTCTGTTTTACTCACAGATATAATTCAAACAGTTTTAGAAACTTCAGAGTGTTTTATATCCAATAGTAATACTAATATGCATATTGTATGATCTAGAACAGAGTACGAGGCCGTTTAATTTGGGCACGATTTTTTTCCCAAAGTGAAAATAGCGCCTCCTATTAAGAAGAAGTTAAACAGCCAGAATACATTTTTAAAAGAAGATAAAACATTTTTTGACGACATCTTGTTTCTGATTGGCTGCTGGGTAATTTGATATGCATCTAAATGTTCGTTTGTAGGCATCGAATTGAGCGAATGCTGCGCAGGTTCACTGAGTTACAAACCAAATGGACAGGTCTAGCTCATTGGCACCTCAGATTATGAGCCTAGCAGGTGTTGTGAATTAGTTATGTAGTACCCACAGAAGGCCACATGGAGGAGCAAGAGAGCTATAAACCCACACTATTTCCTCTTTTTTGCCTTAAAAACCCTAAACCTAACAATCAATCAAATGTAAATATAAAGCCCTTTATACATCAGCAGATGTCACAAAGTGCTATACAGAAACTCTAACCCTACGTATAACCTATTTTAACCCTTAACCCTAATTCTCGGGTAGGGTAGCCTAGAACACTTTTAGAAACTGTTTTAGTAATAATATTATGTTATTAAATAGAATTATAGAACCAAATAGCATTTTGATTATTTTGTTAATCAAAACCTGTCGCCGCATTTTGCTTTTATTGTTTTGTTATTTTATGATATTTATTATTGCAGGGCAGAACACTTGATAAACAAGACACATTAGTTATTTTTTTTCAAATGTGGTTTGAACTGGGTGACCTGGTAACCTCTATGTGAAAGTCCAGCAACTGGAATGGGATAGACTGGGCAGGTTTGAGACTGATCTAAGGAATTCATGAGAAAAATACACTTTATTTCTCAGCTGCCTCACCAATGTCTGTACGTGAATTAATAACTTTAATTGCTAAATATTTCCAATAGATGGCAGCATAAGACCATGAAGCATCAGTTATAGGCTACAAGCAGCAATATGATTGACATAAAATAGCATGCAACCACAGACTATATGTCCCATGATTTTCTAAAATGGTCACTCATTACTTTAGTTAGCTATTTATCTCGTATTAGGGCTGTGTTGCTTTTGGGAGAGCAAAAATATAGTGATTATAGCATGTATTGAACCCCGGGTAAATAATCATTAGTCAGAACCTCAACTTTAGCATACATTCATTATAAAAATTATTCATTATACAACCTCGGAATAGAAAAGACAAGAGTGCGTCTTCCAGCACACCAATAAATGACATCATAACCCTCCCGGTTAGTAAATTTACCTCAACATGCCCTTCGCTTTCACATAAAAACAGGTAATAATAAACATGAATCATCATTATATTACTTCACAGTAATCTGTTAAATGCTTTATCAGTCCTTCCTCTTGCGTTAGCAGTGTGGAAAGGGACAGAAAGAAGCGCACAGGAGTTTTCCTGTGAGGGGGAGTGGTGGTGTATCCTGGGAGAAAACTAAACTAATCTTCTGAAAAATAATTTGTGGTCTTATGCTGCCATCTATTGGAATTATGTAGCAACTGCAGTAGTACTGAATAATGTGTAATTCCTTACTAAAGTAGTAAGAATTGCAAAATATACAATCTTCTAGATGATTTTACCACTTACAACCATAAAATAACCACTTATATTATAACAAACAATTAAATTGCCATAAACCAAAAACACCATACATTTAGTTTATTTAGTTAATTACCAAATTGAGCCAGTCGGTCACATTTTAGAGTGAGGCAGATATATAGCATTTTGCAAAAAAAACATGATTTTTGTCTCTCTGAAATGAAACCATCAAGCGATAGATTTTAAACAAATCACTGTATGTGAGAGATGTAATGTTTGTCTCTGTTGTGTTGAAGTACAATCAAGCAGGAGAGACCAGCCTCCCCTGTTCCCAGCTGTGTGTCCATGAAGAGTGACTGGTCTATGGAGCCTCCTGTAGAGTTTAGAAAGGGAGAAATTTCTACTGAACAATGGTAAGAAGAACTCATGGGTCATGGTCAGTGAGTTAAACAACACTGTCTCTAGTCATTTCTCCTCTCCCATTTCTTTTTGTTTTCATAATCCATAGGCTAATCATTTTGTCCATTTTCATAGTCCTAAAACAATATTAAACAAACACAACATTCCCTCCGTGTGTGTGTGTGTGTGTGTGTGTGTGTGTGTGTGTGTGTGTGTGTGTGTGTGTGTGTGTGTGTGTGTGTGTGTGTGTGTGTGTGTGTGTGTGTGTGTGTGTGTGTGTGTGTGTGTACTCCCTGGATGAGGAGATGTAATCTCATGTTTTGTCCACAGAAACCAACAGGAGAGATCAGAGTCAGAGATTCTCAGTGGTCAGTCTTCCCAGAGTCATCAAACAGATCTGGCCTCCATATTCAGTGTATGTGGTCCTGTTATGTACATTTGTTTTTGTTTACCTCAATTAAGGTTGATCTGTCAATCATTCATTAATGTGTTAATGAGAAAGCAGTTTGTCTCTTGCTTAACTTATTTACTTTATTTATTTCAGTTGCTTGAAGAGAAAATTATGACATTTGTGAAGAACGAGCTGAAGATGTTCAAGAGGATTCTTAGTCCAGAACTCCCAGAAGGCTTTGAGAGTCAGAAGCAGGATAAGAAAGTGGTGGATGCTGAAGATGAGAAGCAGGAGAGCAGTGCCAGAGAGGGGGCTCTGAAGATCACACTGCACGTCCTGAGGACAATGAACCAGAAGGAGCTTGCTGACACACTGGAGAAATGTAAGATCTGTCTGCCTCATGTTGAATGGTGTTTTATAACATTTAAAAGCTGTAGCTAAAGTACAGCTAAAGTAGCTGTGTAACTCAATGATATTGTAGCAGCCTTAACACAACACCTAGTGACCTCATCAAGTAGCAGCAGGGATGTGTTGTGGTGATTAATTAATTTACAGAGAGAGAGACAACATTAATAATACCATCAATAATACCAATAATAATATAATCAGTCACACCAGTCTGTAATGCATTATGAAAACATTTACACATTTTTAGTCAGTTAAGAGAAGACATTATTATAATTTAAAACTTTATAACAGTCCTACAATACTGTAGGCATTAAAACAGACGTAATATTAATATCCTCTGTGTTATTTCTAGATTCAGATGAGCTTGCTGTGATTTGCCAACGTGAACTCAAATCTAATCTAAAGAAGAAGTTTCAATGTGTATTTGAGGGGATCGCTAAACAAGGAAACCCAACACTTCTCAATAAGATCTACACAGAGCTCTACATCACAGAGGGTGGAACAGGAGAGGTCAATAATGAACATGAGCTGAGACAGATTGAGACAACAACCAGGAAACAAGCAAGACGTGAGACTGCAGTCAAATGTAACGACATCTTCAAACCCTTAACTGGACAAGACAAACTTATCAGAACTGTGCTGACAAAGGGAGTCGCTGGCATTGGAAAAACAGTCTCTGTGCAGAAGTTCATTCTGGATTGGGCTGAAGGAAAAGCAAATCAGGATGTCCAATTTGTATTTTCATTTCCTTTTCTGGAGCTGAATTTGATGAAAGAGGACAAACACACTTTCATTGAACTCCTCAATCACTTCTCAATGGAAACCAAACAATCAAGAATCTCCAACTACAACAAGTACAAAGTTCTGTTCATCTTTGATGGTCTGGATGAGTGCCAACTGCCCCTAGACTTCCAGAAGAACAAGATCTGTTGTGACGTCACAGAGTCAACCTCAGTGGATGTTCTGCTGACAAATCTCATCAAGGGAAATCTGCTTCCCTCTGCTCTCCTCTGGATTACTACCCGACCTGCAGCAGCCAATAAGATCCCTTCAGGGTGTGTTGACCAGGTAACAGAGGTACGAGGGTTCAATGACCCACAAAAGGAGGAGTACTTCAGGAAGAGATTCAGTGATGAGGACCTGGCCAGCAGAATCATCTCACACATAAAGACATCAAGGAGCCTCCACATCATGTGCCACATTCCAGTCTTCTGTTGGATTTCTGCAACAGTCCTTGAACACATGCTGCAACATAAGAGAGAAGAGATGCCCAAGACTCTGACTGAGATGTACACACACCTTGTGGAGTTTCATACCAAACAGAAGAATGAAAAGTATCTTGGGATAGAAGAGACAGGTCCACACTGGAATAAAGAGAGCATTCTGTCACTGGGAAAACTGGCTTTTCAACAGCTTGTGAAGGGCAATCTGATTTTCTATGAAAAAGACCTGAAAGAGGCTGGCATTGATGTCAGTGAAGCCTCAGTGTACTCAGGATTGTGCACACAGCTCTTTAAAGAGGAAGGTGGGCTGTACCAGGACAAGGTGTTCTGCTTTGTTCATCTGAGCATTCAGGAGTTTCTGGCTGCTGTATATGTGTTCCTCTCATTCATCAACAACAATGAGAATCTAATGGACAAACTGCAAACAAACAACAAGTCTGAAGTTACTTTCTACAAGAGTGCTGTGGATAAAGCCTTACAAAGTGAGACGGGAAACCTGGACCTGTTCCTCCGCTTCCTTCTGGGCCTCTCACTGGAGTCCAATCAGAAGCACTTACGAGGTCTAATGACAAAGTCAAGAATCAGCAAAAAGAGCCATGAAGAAACAGTCAAGTACATCAAGCAGAAGATCAGGGAGAATCCCTGTCCAGAGAGGAGCATCAATCTGTTCCACTGTCTGAATGAACTGAATGACCATTCTCTAGTGAATGAGATCCAATTCTACCTGAGATCAGGAAGTCTCTCAAAACCCAACCTGTCACCTGCACAGTGGTCAGCTCTGGTCTTTGTGTTGCTGACTTCAGAAAAGGAGCTGGATGTGTTTGACCTGAAGAAATACTCCAGATCAGAGGAAGGTCTTCTGAGGCTGCTGCCAGTGGTCAAAGCCTCCAGAGCTTGCCTGTGAGTAAATAAAATGACATATAAGAACTAATCATCAGGAATACATATTCAGTTTAGAGAAAAATATTTATTATAATATAATATTATATTGAAAAACATATTTAATAAATGCATTGATTTTCATATTAGTATAACATTATGACCATACAATTCTAGGAGACGGAAGATGAATCTATATGTTGTTTGGGAGAATTAACCAAATGCATCTGCCATTGTCCTTTTACACTACTGGTGTTAAATTAACAGTGTGTTTGTGAAGTCATGATGATCTCTTTGTCAGGCTGTCAGGCTGTGGAGTCACAGAGGAAGGCTGTGCTTCTCTGGTCTCAGCTCTGAGGTCAAACCCCTCACACCTGAGAGAGCTGGATCTGAGTAACAATGACCTGAAGGATTCAGGAGTGAAGCTGCTCTCTGCTGGACTGGGGAATCCCCACTGTAAACTGGAGACTCTGAGGTCAGTATTCCTGTAGTTGGTCAACAAGTGATAACTGTTCACCAGATCCACATGTGTTTACCAGACACACATAGTCCACACCATATGTGTTTGGACAGTGAAACTTACAGTTTTACATTTGGTGTTATGCTCCAGCATTTTGGATTTGAGATATAATGTTTCATATTAGGTGACAGTACAGAATGTCACCTTTTATTTGAGGGAATTCAATCATATATTTTACCGTTTAGATATGAATAGTGAATAATGATGAATAACAAAGTTATAGAGGCACAAATAACAGTATAAATGCTAATATCCCCTGTTATTGGTAATGGTGAGAGGTTAGCATGTTTTGTTGTAGTCTCTGTTATTGGTAATGGTGAGAGGTTAGCATGTTTTGTTGTAGTCTCTGTTATTGGTAATGGTGAGAGGTTAGCATGTTTTGTTGTAACCTCTGTTATTGGTATGGTGAGAGGTTCGAATGTTTGTTGTAGTCTCTGTTATTGGTAATGTTGAGAGGTTAGCATGTTTTGTTGTAGTCTCTGTTATTGGTAATGGTGAGAGGTTAGCATGTTTTGTTGTAGTCTCTGTTATTGGTAATGGTGAGAGGTTAGTATGTTTTGTTGTAGTCTCTGTTATTGGTAATGGTGAGAGGTTAGCATGTTTTGTTGTAGCCTCTGTTATTGGTAATGGTGAGAGGTTAGCATGTTTTGTTGTAGCCTCTGTTATTGGTAATGGTGAGAGGTTAGCATGTTTTGTTGTAGCCTCTGTTATTGGTTATGGTGAGAGGTTAGCATGTTTTGTTGTAGCCTCTGTTATTGGTAATGGTGAGAGGTTAGTAGGTTTTGTTGGAGCCTCTGTTATTGGTAATGGTGAGAGGTTAGTAGGTTTTGTTGGAGCCTCTGTTATTGGTAATGGTGAGAGGTTAGTAGGTTTTGTTGGAGCCTCTGTTATTTGTAATGGTGAGAGGTTATCATGTTTTGTTGTAGCCTCTGTTATTGGTAATGGTGAGAGGTTAGCATGTTTTGTTGTAGCCTCTGTTATTGGTAATTGTGAGAGGTTAGCATGTTTTGTTGTAGCCTCTGTTATTGGTAATTGTGAGAGGTTAGCATGTTTTGTTGTAGCCTCTGTTATTGGTAATGGTGAGAGGTTAGCATGTTTTGTTGTAGCCTGTTATTGGTAATGGTGAGAGGTTAGCATGTATTGTTGTAGCCTCTGTTATTGGTAATGGTGAGAGGTTAGCATGTTTTGTTGTAGCCTCTGTTATTGGTAATGGTGAGAGGTTAGCATGTTTTGTTGTAGCCTCTGTTATTGGTAATGGTGAGAGGTTAACATGTTTTGTTGTAGCCTCTGTTATTGGTAATGGTGAGAGGTTAGTATGTTTTGTTGTAGCTTCTGTATCTTTCTCACTCATTGTGATTCATGATTCATTCATGATTTTTCTTAAATCATGGCATCATCAGTGTTAATTTAGTAGTGTTTAGAAACATGTTATCAACTCACTTAGATGGAAAATGAATCCAGTCATCATCCACCATTTTATTAATCTGCAAAACACAACCAAAACAAACTGCAAATGCAACCAACGAGTTTTCGACCAAATACTACACTTTTGACTAATTTAATACACTATAAGTGAATTGGTCAGAATACTTATTGTCACGTTCTTTATTCCTTTGTTTAGTATGTGTTTAGTTGGACGTGAGCTGGGTAAGTAATGCATAGTATAGTAGTACATATATAAACCCCTCACACCTGAGAGAGCTGGATCTGAGCTACAATCACCCAGGAGACTCAGGAGTCAGACTGCTCTCTGCTGGACTGGAGGATCCACACTGCAGACTGGAGAAACTCAAGTATGTAGAGGGGTTATGTCCATGTTCACATCAGACATGTTTGACTTATCAGGCTAGTTAAGACAAACATTCTTACCACCACTTGGACAAAGTTATATGCTGACTGTGTGTGTGTGTGTTCATTGTGTGTCCATTGTGTGTGTGTGTGTGTGTCCATCTATTGTGTGTGTGTGTTCATTGTGTGTCCAGTGTGTGTGTCCCCAGTGTGTGTGTGTGTGTCCAGTTTGTCTATGTCCAATGTGTGTGTGTGTGACACATACTGGACAAACATTGGACACACCGGACACACACACACACACACACTGGACACACAATGAACACACACACACACGATAGATGGACACAGACACACACACAATGGATACACATTCGCTGGACACACACACACACACACAGACAACCATTCTTAGTTATTTGCTGACCGTGTGTGTGTGTGTGTGTGTGTGTGTGTGTGTGTGTGTGTGTGTGTGTGTGTGTGTGTGTGTGTGTGTGTGTGTGTGTGTGTGTGTGTGTGTGTGTGTGTGTGTGTGTGTGTGTGAGAGTTCAGGTGTCCCTCAATGACTGTCTGTTCTTCTGCTTACCGCTACAGTGTGGAACATGGTGGAGAGAACAGAATGAAACCTGGGCTTAGAAAATGTGAGTGTTGACTGCTGTGAAGAAAATGACTAAGAATAAGTCTTAATTCAAGTTAAGTCAAAGTCAAAGACCACCATCATTACTGACTTGGTCATATTAAATATCAGCTGTAGTTCTACAGAAGCAGAAATCAGGGACACCAATGTTTACAAAGAGTTGCTTTGACTGTGTGTGTGTGTGTGTGTGTGTAATTAATGGGAATAAGTGTGTTTTATATTACCATACAGTATAACATATGATCATTCAACAAGTCTCAAGTTACCTTAACTTCTCCTTTTGATACCTAGAAACATCTACATTAAATGAATTAGTGAAAAGTGAGTTAACATTCTAATGTGAATGATGATGATTTCTAATATTGTGTCTGGTTTCATCCATCAGATGTCTGTGATCTCACACTGGACCTAAACACAGTAGACAGACTCCTCTCTCTGTCTGAGGAGAACAGAAAGGTGACATGTAGGAGAGAGGAGCAGCCGTATCCTGATCACCCAGAGAGATTTGAGGACTGTAGACAGGTGCTGTGTAGAGAGGGTCTGACTGGGTGCTGTTACTGGGAGGTAGAGTGTAGTGGGGGAGGGGCTGGTATAGGAGTGACATATAAAGGAATCAACAGGAGAGGAGAGGGTGATGACTGTTGTCTTGGATACAATGACAAGTCCTGGAGTCTGTTCTGCTCTGACAACAGTTACACTGCCAGGCACAATAATAATCTCACTACCATAGACGTCCGCCCCTCCAGCTCCCACAGAGTAGGAGTGTATCTGGACTGGCCAGCCGGCACTCTGTCCTTCTATAGAGCCTCCTCTGACACACTGACCCACCTGTACACATTCACCTCCACATTCACTGAGCCCCTCTATCCAGGGTTTGGGGTTGATTATGACTCCTCAGTGTCCCTGAAATAATACAGACTGGACAAACACACACACACACTGGACACACACACACACACACACACACACACACAGGACTCACACACACACACACACACACACACACTGGACAAACACTGGACACACACACACACTGGACACACACACACACTGGACAAACACACACACACACACACACACACACACACACACACACTGGACAAAATAACACACACTGGACAAACAAACACACACACACACACACACACACACACACACACACACACACACACACACACACACACTGGACAAACACACACACACACACAAACACAGTGCACACACACACAGGGGACACACACACACTGGACACACAGGACACACACACACACACCAGTGGTCACACACACACACACCAGTGGTCACACACACACACACACACACTGGTCTCAAACACACTGGACAAACACACAAACACACACACACACTGGACAAACACACACACACACACACACACACAGTGGACACACACACACACACACACACACACACACACACACACACACACACACACTGGACAAACAAACACACACACACACACAGTGGACAAACACACACACTCTGGACACACATGCGTGTCTTCCTATAATCGTGACAATAACACTGTTAAAATACCAATGTGATCATTTGTTGTCTTTGATGTTGAATAACAAATTGTATAATTATATATGGACATACGCTCCATAGTTGTACAAGTATACAAGGATATATTGTACTTTTCATAATAAAACATACTTAAAACAAGAAAAGCATGTTAATTGTGAAAACAGTTTGGTTATTGATGTTACGTTTCCTCTGTCAGGTTGACGTTAACCTGCGACTGGTTGAAACATGAAACAAATATGAAATGAAATACAAAACAATTAAACATTTTGAAATTGAATTAAACAAATTACATTTCAATTTGTACAATGGAGTGTGTGATGCAGGGTTACTATAGCAACAGAGTGGAATCTGGACTGTCTTCTAGGAGTTTTTTTTTTAGACACACACTCTAATCTCTAATAATACTCTAATACTCTCTCTCTCTGCTCTCTCTCTACTCTCTTTCTCTCTGCTCTCTCTCTATTCCCTGCGCTCTCTCTGCTCTCTCTCTTCTCTCTTTCTCTCTCCTCTCTCTCTCGTTCTGCTCTCTCTCTGCTCTTTCTCTGCACTCGCTGCTCTCTCTGTTCTCTGCTCTCTCTCTTAGCTCTCTACTCTCTGCTCTCTCTCTGCTCTCTCTCTACTCTCTGCTCTCTCTCTGCTCTCTCTCTCTCAGCTTGCTCTCTGCTCTCTCTCTACGCTCTGCTCTCTCTGCTCTCTCTCTGCTCTCTGCTCTCTCTCTCTGCTCTTTCTGCTCTCTATTCTCTGCTCTCTATTCTCTGCTTTCTCTCTGCTCTCTCTCTGCTCTCTTTCTCTCTGCTCTCTCTCGTTCTGTTCTCTCTCGCTGCTCTCTCTCTCCTCTCTCTCTCGTTCTGCTCTCTCTCTGCTCTCTCTCGTCACTCGCTGCTCTCTCTGTTCTCTGCTCTCTCTGCTCTTCTCTCTCTGCTCTCTCTCTCTGCTCTCTCTCTCTGCTCTCTCTCTCCTCGCTCTCTCTCTGCTCTCTCTCTGCTCTTCTCTCTCTGCTCTCTCTCTCTGCTCTCTCTCTCTGCTCTCTCTCTTTTATCTCTCTCATTCTCCTCTCTCTGCTCTTTCTCTGCTCTCTCTGCTCTGCACTCTCTCTGCTTTCTCTGCTCCCTCTGCTCTCTCTCTCTCTGCTCTCTTTCCCCCTCTCTCTCTGCTCTCTCTCTCTCTGCTCTCACTCTCTCTCTGCTCTCCCTCTCTCTGCTCTCTCTGCTCTCTTTCTCTCTGCTCTCTTTCTCTCTGCTCTCTCTCTCTTGTTCTGCTCTCTCTCTGCTCTTTCTCTGGTCTCTCTGCTCTGCACTCTCTCTGCTCTCTCTCTGATCTCTCTGCTCTCTCTCTCTGCTCTCTTTCCCCCTCTCTCTCTGCTCTCACTCTCTCTCTGCTCTCTCTCTCTCTGCTCTCTCTGCTTTCTTTCTCTCTGCTCTCTCTCTCTCTCTTCTCTCTCTGCTCTTCTCTCTCTGCTCTCTCTCTCGCTCTTCTCTCTCTGCTCTTCTCTCTCTGCTCTTCTCTCTCTGCTCTCTCTCTGCTCTCTCTGCTCTCTCTCTCTCGTTCTGCTCTCTCTCTGCTCTTTCTCTGCTCTTGCTGCTCGCTCTGCTCTCTCCCTCTCTCTCTGCTCTATCTGCTCTCTCTGCTCTCCTCTCTCTCTTTGCTCTCACTCTCTCTGCTCTCTCACTCTCTCTCTGCTCTCTCTCTCTGCTCTCTTTCCCCCTCTCTCCCTGCTCTCTCCCTCTCTCTGCTCTCTCTCTCTGCTCTCTCTCTGCTCTCGCTGCTCTCTCTCTGCTCTCGCTGCTCTCTCTCTACTCTCTGCTCTCACTCTTAGCTCTCTCTATCTTGCTCTCTATCTGCTCTCTCTGCTCTCGCTCTGTCTCGCTGCTTTCTCTGCTCTCTCTCTCTGCTCTTTGTCTCTGCTCTCCCTTTCTCTGCTCTCGCTCTCTCTGCTCTCTCTCTCGCTCTACTCGCTCTACTCTTCTCTCTGCTCTCTCTCTCTGCTCTCTCTGCTCTCTCTCTCTGCTCTCTCTCTGCCTCTCTCTCTGCTCGCTCGCTCTCTCTCTCTCTGCTCTCTCTCTCTGCTCTCTGCTCTTTCTCTCTGCTCTCTTGCTCTCTCTCTGCTCTCTCTGCTCTCTCTCTCTGCTCTCGCTGCTCTCTCTCTCTGCTCTCACTGCTCTCTCTGCTCTCGCTGCTCTCTCTCTGCTCTTTCTCTCTCTTCTCTCTCTGCTCTTTCTCTCTGCTCTCTCTGCTTTCCCTGCTCTCACTGCTCTCTCTCTCTGCTCTCTATCTGCTTTCTGCTCTCTCTCTCTCTCTTGCTCGCTCTCTCCCTTGCTCTCTCTCTCTCTCTGCTCTTTCTCTCTGCTCTCTGCTCTCTCTCTCTCTCTCTGCTCTCTCTGCTCTCTCTCTCTGGTATCTCTCTCTGCTCTCTCTGCTCTCTGCTTTCCCTGCTCTCTCTCTGCTCTCCCTGTTCTCTCTCTGCTGTATCTGCTATCTACTCGCTCTCTGCACTCTCTCTCTGCTCTCTCTGCCTCTCTCTCTGCCTCTCTCTGCTCTCTCTCTCTCTCTGCTCTCGCTCTGTCTCTCTGCTTTCTCTGCTCTCTCTGCTCTCTCTCTCTGCTCTGCTCTCTCTGCTCTTCTCTCTCTCTGCTCTCTGCTTTCCCTGCTCTCTCTCTGCACTCTCTCTCTGCTCTCTCTGCTCTCTCTTTCTCTGCTCTCGCTCTCTCTCTGCTCTTTCCCTCTGCTCTCTCTGCTCTTTCTCTGCTCTCTCTCTCTCTGGCTCTCTCTCTTCTCGCTCTGCTCTCTCTGCTCTTTCTCTCTGCTTTCCCTGCTCTCTGCTTTCTCTGCTCTCTTTGCGTTCTCTCTGTTCTCTCTGCTCTCTCTCTCTCTGCCTCTCTCTCTCTGCCTCTCTCTCTCTGCCTTTCTCTGCTCTATCTCTGATCTTTCCGCTCTCTCTCTCTCTCTCTCTGCTCTCTCTCTCTAATCGCTCTCTGCTCTCTCTGCTCTCTTTCTCTCTGCTCTCTCTCTCTGCTCTCTTTCTGCTCTCTCTGGTATCTCTCTCTCTGCTCTCTCTCTCTTCTCTCTCTGCCCTCTCTCTCTGCTCTCTCTGTCTGCTCTCTCTGTCTGCTCTCTGTCTGTTCTCTCTCTGCTCTCTCTCGTCGCTGCTCTCTCTCTGTTCTCTCTCTGCTGTCGCTGCTCTCTCTCTGTTCTCTCTCTGTTCTCTCTCTGCTCTCTGCTGTCGCTGCTCTCTCCCTCTGCTCTCTCTCTGCACTCTCTCTCTGCTCTCTCTGCCTCTCTCTCTCTGCTCTCTCTCTCGAAAGAGGGAGGGTAGAGAGTCAGAACAGAGGGAAATAGAGAGAGGGAGGGTAGAGAGTCAGAACAGAGGGAAAGAGAGAGAGGGAGGGTAGAGAGTCAGAACAGAGAGAGAGAGAGGGTAGAGAGTCAGAACAGAAGGAAAGAGAGAGAGGGAGGGTAGAGAGTCAGCACAGAGGGAAAGAGAGAGAGAGAGGGAGGGTAGAGAGTCAGAACAGTGGGACAGAGAGAGAGAGAGAGGGAGGGTAGAGAGTCAGAACAGAGGGAAAGAGAGAGAGAGGGAGGGTAGAGAGTCAGAACAGAGGGAAAGAGAGAGAGGGAGTGGAGAGAGTCAGAACAGAGGGAAAGAGAGAGAGGATGTGTGGAAGTTGCTTTTTATTTGGTAATTGGGGCCTTTGAGCCCTGATTGGCTGGGTGACATCAGTGACACTCTGAGAGATATGAGATGCTGTGGAGGGAGAGGAAGAGAGAGAGAGAGAAATAGAGAGGGAGAGAGAAGGGGAGAGAGGGAGAGCAAGAGAGAGAGGGAGAGAGAGAGCAATAGAGGGAGAGATAGAGGGAGAGATTAGTCAGCAGAAATTATTCAGGACGACGTTCGTCTTTAAATGTACTTCTTTATTTCTCTCTTTCCCCACTGAGGAAGATAAAGGACACACACACACACACACACTTGACACGCACACACACACACTTGACACACACACACAGACACACCCTGGACACACACAGACACACACAAACAAACACACACACTGACACAAACACACTTACACACACACTGTGTGTGATTTTATGATATATTTTACTGTTTGTGTTTGTACCACAGGAGGTTGGTGGGACCTTAATTGGGGAGGACAGGCTTGTAATGGCTGGAGGGGAATAAGTGGAATGGTATCAAACACGTGGTTTCCATGTGTTCCATTTCATTCACTCTGTTCCAGACATTATTATGAGCCGTCCTCCCCTCAGCAGCCTCCTCTGGTATGTACTGTCCTATATGTGAGAGAGCTCCAACAAGGAATTACAATGTATGTATTACTTTTAATACCTGCAAATGGCAAATAAACTACTTGAACTCCTTATGAATGTCTGCAGCCGACTAGGCTGTTGGCGTCTGACAAGAGGTGAAAATATTACAGGAATATTCTGCAAATGTTGATGAAGACGTCACTCAATCCACACAAAACAACATGCAGGCTTTCCACAAGACTCCCATGAAGTTATTCTTCTAACCCTCTATATAACTCCTTCCATTCACCTCATCCAAACCCACCTCTTCCAACCCTCTCACATCCACTAATAAAGCCTTTCTGTCTGACTCTGGGATATTGGGTGGAATCCTTAGTCTGTCTGACTCTGGGATATTGGGTGGAATCCTTAGTCTGTCTGACTCTGGGATATTGGGTGGAATCCTTAGTCTGTCTGACTCTGGGATATTGGGTGGAATCCTTAGTCTGTCTGACTCTGGGATATTGGGTGGAATCCTTAGTCTGTCTGACTCTGGGATATTGGGTGGAATCCTTAGTCTGTCTGACTCTGGGATATTGGGTGGAATCCTTAGTCTGTCTGACTCTGGGATATTGGGTGGAATCCTTAGTCTGTCTGACTCTGGGATATTGGGTGGAATCCTTAGTCTGTCTGACTCTGGGATGTTGGGTGGAATCCTTAGTCTGGGAAATGGAGCGTCTTCATCTTGTCTTTCTGTAGTAACTCTTGAGCAGAATCCTCTCTTCTGCTGACAGAGCCTTCCTGCAACGTTCCAGCAGTTGTCCAACAATCATTTCTGACCTCAACCCCCAATGTTCAGCCACCCGTCCTCCACCCATTAACATAACCTTGTATTAGTGTGTTCAGCCACCCGTCCTCCATCCATTAACATAACCTTGTATTAGTGTGTTTAGTGAATGTATGTAAATCATCCATTAACATAACATTGTATTAGTGTGTTTAGTGAATGTATGTAAATCATAGAGCTCATCTGCATTTCCAGGAAAATTCTCAGCAACTAAAGAGTGATCAAATTAACATCCTACATATAAACCTCTCTTCCTCAGGACTCAACCCAGTGTAGGACCCCTGTCTCTTGAACCCACCCCCAGCAATTCTGTCGTCCTGCAGTCCCTCTCTGGTCCTCATCTCCTGGTCATGTTTTCTCCCAGCAGTCCCTCTCTGGTCCTCATCTCCTGGTCTTGTTTTCTCCCAGCAGTCCCTCTCTGGTCCTCATCTCCTGGTCATGTTTTCTCCCATCAGTCCCTCTCTGGTCCTCATCTCCTGGTCTTGTTTTCTCCCAGCAGTCCCTCTCTGGTCCTCATCTCCTGGTCATGTTTTCTCCCATCAGTCCCTCTCTGGTCCTCATCTCCTAGTCATGTTTTCTCCCATCAGTCCCTCTCTGGTCCTCATCTCCTGGTCATGTTTTCTCCCATCAGTCCCTCTCTGGTCCTCATCTCCTGGTCATGTTTTCTCCCATCAGTCCCTCTCTGGTCCTCATCTCCGGGTCATGTTTTCTCCCATCAGTCCCTCTCTGGTCCTCATCTCCTGGTCATGTTTTCTCCCAGCAGTCCCTCTCTGGTCCTCATCTCCTGGTCATGTTTTCTCCCAGCAGTCCCTCTCTGGTCTTCATCTCCTGGTCTTGTTTTCTCCCAGCAGTCCCTCTCTGGTCCTCATCTCCTGGTCATGTTTTCTCCCCTGGTCTCCCCCTGTAGGTCAGACCTCCCTGCTACCCACATGAACCATTTGTTAGGTCTCCAGCCTCTCCAGAAAGTACAGACAGGGGTGTTGAAGTACACAAGCTGGGAGTGATGTCTAGGAGAGAGAGGGCCCGGTATGCACAGTTCTAAACATGCAGGAATACTCTTTATAATCAAGCTGTAATCATGACTGTAATGTAATCTGATGTCACATGCCACACACTGCCACCATGCCCTGAAGCAAGGCCTCTGAGGTGCTGCGTACCAGTACATTCCCAGCTTCATGGTACAGCAGCTGTAAAACGGTGAGCACATGACTCATAACTTCTATTGAATGTCACTGACTATAGTTGTCTTGGATGGTTTCCACTGGATTTAGTTTAGTTTAGAGTTTATTTCAGAAAGGAAACAGCACATAGAAACATGTTTAACCATTCATTAAAGAAGGAATAATGCAAGTACTTGTGATATAGTCTCTGCTCCTTCAGGGTAGCTCACTGCCCAAGGAAAGTGTCATTATATACAACTACCTACAAGCAGTGAGTGCAGTAAACTCTACCAAATCCCCCGGCAGGAGCACAGAACCCAACAGTTAGAGGCTGGGGTGGTGGTGGGAGCAAGAAACCAGCACATAGTAGCCGGAGCATCAATGCAGAGCAAGAAACCTGTACATAGTAGCAGGAGCATCAATGCAGAGCAAGAAACCAGCACGTAGTAGCAGGAGCATCAATGCAGAGCAAGAAACCAGCACATAGTAGCAGGAGCATCAATGTAGAGCAAGAAACCAGCACATAGTAGCAGGAGCATCAATGTAGAGCAAGAAACCAGCACATAGTAGCAGGAGCATCAATGTAGAGCAAGAAACCAGCACATAGTAGCAGGAGCATCAATGTAGAGCAAGAAACCAGCACATAGTAGCAGTGGTATCAAGCGGCAGCAGGATGAGTGAACAGACCCGGTCAGCTTAAATAGACCACCAAATAAGGTAGGCGTGATTGTGCTCGTATCTAATTGGTTCCATCTCAGCTGATGGGACTCCTTTCTGACCTGGCTTCACTTCATTGGTCACATGCACAGGGTCACAGATGTGATTGGAGGGCGCACGTGTGTTTATCTGTATGTATGTATGTTTCCACCTCTCTCTGTCCAGTGAAGAAGATGTCAATAACCATTGAAACAGGGTTACACCTCTCTGTCCAGTGAAGATGTCAATAACCATTGAAACAGGATTACACCTCTCTGTCCAGTGAAGAAGTGTCAATAACCATTGAAACAGGGTTACACCTCTCTGTCCAGTGAAGAAGATGTCAATAACCATTGAAACAGGGTTACACCTCTCTGCCCAGTGAAGAAGATGTCAATAACCATTGAAACAGGGTTACACCTCTCTGTCCAGTGAAGAAGATGTCAATAACCATTGAAACAGGATTACACCTCTCTGTCCAGTGAAGAAGATGTCAATAACCATTGAAACAGGGTTACACCTCTCTGTCCAGTGAAGAAGATGTCAATAACCATTGAAACAGGGTTACACCTCTCTGCCCAGTGAAGAAGATGTCAATAACCATTGAAACAGGGTTACACCTCTCTGCCCAGTGAAGAAGATGTCAATAACCATTTCAACTTATCTGTTTTTCTGTTCAGGAAAAATGGTCATGTCTGTAAAACAACAATCTAAAATAGTCAATGGGTGATGAACATGTTTTATTTGACTTCGTTAAACATTAACATACGACACAAAGGAGGGTTTCATCATAACTGGACCAGTTTGCTCCATTCTATGTATTATTTACTATAGTGTTATGAACATAAAAGGTGGGAAACCAAAGTAAGACCAGTCTTCTGCTATGTAAATCATTACAGAGTTTAAGACTAAAGTATATGTAATGGAATGGAATGGTAAATTCATTAACACATATATTTATACACTGCATGTTATTAGATATAGTAGACATCAGCAAACAACAAGAAAGGAAATACATTTTTACAATGTTTATAATGTAGCACAGTTTTGCCAGTTCATTTAGTTATCTAGCATTATCAGAGTTGGGTGATTGAGCCCCTTTATACACATCTCATTCTCAACTGACTAGAGAGAGTTTTATCTGAGAACTAAGTCAGCACTAGCACTGTCCCTAGAACTGTCCCTAGAAGTCCCTATATAGCACTGTCCCTATATAGCACTGTCCCTAGAACTGTCCCTATAAAGCACTGTCCCTAGAACTGTCCCTAGTACTGTCTCTGGAACTGTCCCTAGAACTGTCCCTAGCACTGTCTCTAGAACTGTCCCTAGAACTGTCTCTATAAAGCACTGTCCCTAGTGCTGTCCCTATAACTGTCCCTAAAACTGTCCCTAAAACTGTCCCTAGCACTGTCCCTAGAACTGTCCCTATAAAGCACTGTCCCTAGAACTGTCCCTAGTACTGTCTCTGGAACTGTCCCTAGAACTGTCCCTAGCACTGTCTCTAGAACTGTCCCTAGAACTGTCCCTATAAAGCACTGTCCCTAGTGCTGTCCCTATAACTGTCCCTAAAACTGTCCCTAAAACTGTCCCTAGCACTGTCCCTAGAACTGTCCCTAGAACTGTCCCTAGCACTGTCCCTATAACTGTCCCTAGCACTGTCCCTAGAACTGTCCCTATATAGCACTGTCCCTAGAACTGTCCCTATAACTGTCCCTAGCACTGTCCCTAGCGCTGTCCCTATAACTGTCCCTCAAACTGTCCCTAAAACTGTCCCTAGCACTGTCCCTAGAACTGTCCCTATAACTGTCCCTATAACTGTCCCTAAAACTGTCCCTAAAACTGTCCCTATAACTGTCCCCATATAGCATTTTCACTAGCACTGTCCCTATATAGCACTGTCGCAAGCACTGTCCCTATATAGCACTGTCACTATATAGCACTGTCACTATATAGCACTGTCCCTATATAGCACTGTCCCTATATAGCACTGTCACTAGCACTGTCCCCATATAGCACTGTCACTAGCACTGTCCCTATGTAGTATTGTCACTAGCACTGTCCCTATATAGCACTGTCCCCATATAGCACTGTCCCCATATAGCACTGTCCCTATATAGCACTGTCCCTATATAGCACTGTCCCTATATAGCACTGTCACTAGCACTGTCCCCATATAGCACTGTCACTAGCACTGTCCCTATATAGCACTGTCACTAGCACTGTCCCTATATAGCACTGTCCCTATATAGCACTGTCCCTATATAGCACTGTCCCCATATAGCACTGTCCCTATATAGCACTGTCCCTATATAGCACTGTCACTATATAGCACTGTCCCTATATAGCACTGTCACTATATAGCACTGTCCCCATATAGCACTGTCCCTATATAGCACTGTCCCTATATAGCACTGTCACTAGCACTGTCCCTATATAGCACTGTCCCTATATAGCACTGTCCCTATATAGCACTGTCCCTATATAGCACTGTCCCTATATAGCACTGTCCCTATATAGCACTGTCCCTATATAGCACTGTCACTATATAGCACTGTCCCTATATAGCACTGTCCCTATATAGCACTGTCCCTATATAGCACTGTCCCCATATAGCACTGTCCCTATATAGCACTGTCCCTATATAGCACTGTCCCTATATAGCACTGTCCCCATATAGCACTGTCCCTATATAGCACTGTCACTAGCACTGTCCCTATATAGCACTGTCCCTATATAGCACTGTCACTAGCACTGTCCCTATGTAGCTTTCTTTATGGCATTGACCTCTTCTTCTGCCTCCTCTAGTGTTAACAACTTATTCTGGAGAAAAGGTGTGATACCCTCACATGCATGGAGTCTATCCTTTAATACTCCCTCAACTACGAGGGTGCGGTCAACTGGCAGATGGAATGCCAGGGTCACATGGTCCCACATGAAATACTCATAATCACGTCCTAGTTCTTCTGTTTCAACTGTTCCGTTCTCTCTGTTGATGATCAGCCTCTTTGTATGGGTTTCACATATTGCTTCTGCACGCCAGACAATTTTACCATCTTTATAAATGCATAGTGCCTCATCATCCTCATCAGCAAGAAGTGGGTACTCATCAAACTCTGTCACCTTTGCACCGTGGACAACCACAACATACATGATCTCCTGCTTGTAAACCACGGTTTCATAGACTCTCAGGACAGGCTTCTCTCCCTCACAGATCTTCTCTTTGTACATCTGCATGAGATCCTCCAAGGGGAAGGTGAACTTAAAGTTCCCATACCGAGATCCCTTTTGGAAGACAGGGGAGGTGGTGAATTCCTTCAGGAATGGATTGTTTCTTTTTTCTTCACCCATTGTTGGGTCAAAGGAAAGCTGTTCCTTTTCAAGGAAGCGATTCTCTGCTGCCTCAATTTCATCTTCTGTAATGTGAAGAGCCCACCATGTGAAACCCCCTTCTTGCCCTGCTGTAAATCCACTCGAAGCCATGATTCCTCTCAGGCCTGTTGGAGTGGTTACATGACAGACTTTGTCCACGTGAAATTCCGCTTTGTCAGCTTTGGGGTACAGTGGAATGTCTTTTGAAATATATTGTCCACTACGTAGTACGGGCACCATTTTCAAGGTTTCTATACTCTTATGCTCCCCAGGGAAATAGGTCTCCGTTTTTTCTCTTTTGTTTTGTCGCTGCATTTTCTTTCCCTGAAAATATGAAAGTTGACAATTAGATGAATCCTGTATCTCTTTATTTAACTAGACTGTTTGCACAAAATCATTACGAGGTGATGACAAATGTTCTAATATAAAGGTTTAGATGGAGCTGGATGCAACGATGTGAACGTCCTGAAGATCCACATCATAGTTGTAAACATTTTGAAGCTGTATCGCTTATTTACAAAGACAAAAGACAACACAAACTTACAATGGAATAATAGCAGATGTAATTGTGTGTTACAACAGGGTGAGACAGGATAAGTTCACAAGGTTTATTTCTATTTGATATTATTCTAGAATCAATACAGGATAGCAAACAAAACATGAAAATGAAATTACAACAAAATAAGATTACTTTCAAAAAGAGATTCCATTGTAATGAGTTGTATCATTTGAGTATTTGTAATGTGTTTTAGACAAAGATACAATATCTATTGAACACAACTCCTGGAAGTAATTATCTCTACAACTAAATATATTTATAATCAAAAGACATCTGTATAATGTGTTCCTTTTATACGGTACATTAATAATACTAAATTAGGAACGTTTTCAGTCAAACCATTAGCTAAACAAATGTACTAAAATGTATCATTCTAAAACCAGGGGCGAAAATCTGATATCAACCTTGGAGGGGACAATTACATGACATTTTCTCAGGAGCAATTCCTGAAGGGGACACCAGAAGTAGTGCTGTAACACATAGACTATGTTGTAATATGTTAAATGTATATTGAGGGACCATAATCACTACTACTGGATAATTGTTAGGTACAGTAGTTAACTGAAGGGTTGTCCCAACTTGTTTAAATCATTATAATACTACTAATAATAATAGTTATAGCAGTGTTCCTTATCAGTGCAGTGTTCCTCTCTCTTGAAACGTCAACACTCTGTTTGCAAGAGTTTGCGGTTCTATAAATTGTGGGTGTGGCTGATATGGTTCTGTGTCATCACTGAGGTAACTGGACGATGCTGTGCCACTGTCCCCTATACTGGTGCTGCTGGCAACAAGGGTGACACCTGGTCCTGCCGTGGCTGTGACACTGTCCTCTGAAGTCTCTCTCCTTGGCTCTTTCCCTTTCACCACCCTCACTGACTCAGTCTGTCTCCTAGAAAATAAATAAGGTGTTTGCTGTACTCCTAACTACCGGTACCCAAAACTACACAATTAATCACAACAGCAATACCATTGCCTTAAACAAATCTTAGTTTAGTCACCAGTTTAAGTTGAGAGCTGGGGTATCCATGGCATTTTCCAATTATGTCCCTATTTTACAAGTAAAAAAAATTGAGAACCTTTCATAATGTTGCCAAACAAAGACTCAACAAACTTACCTGAGACTCCCTGTCTCTGACAGTCTGTCCCTGCCAGTCTGTCCCTGCCTATCTGTCCCCAGCTCTGCTGTCTGTGTGCCATCTGTTGCCTGGTCTGCCTAATGACATCATTGTGAAACATTCCATTAGCATTTCACTTCTTTCTTATGAACATTTTATCAACTGGTCTTTGAGATATTAGGCTACTAGAGTTCTTACTTTGCGTTTTGGTGTCCTGAAAAATACTCTGATGTCCGTCTTTTTTCTGACATTTTTCTACCTGGCTGGCTGGCTGACCGGTCTAGCTGCACACACACACATTTACACAACACATGCTGCAACGTTTTGAAATTTTAACCTAGTTTGTTTCATATTGGCAGGCTTCCAACAATAGCTGAATTTGCAAAGCTAGCGAGCACCAATTCCGTTTCTGTGGTGTTTGCTATAATCTTTGCTACCTGGTTAAAGGTGGAAAAAAAAAATAATATTCACTAGCGACAATTTTGCTTTTGCAACGAGACCATTTATATATTTAAGACAATGGTATAAGAGAGTGTAGTTCTGTTCAGTTTGGACTTCAGTTTATCGCTAACCTTATCACGGGGACTTTGAAGCACTACAGCTGCATGCTAATCTTGGAATAAACTCACGATAGCAAATATTCCATCTTTGACGACGCCACATAAATGGAATAGGTACTAGCTAGCTTGATAGTTAATGTTTGCTTTAGTTTGCGCGCTAGCTCTGCAAATTCAGCTAGTGTGTGAACCCTGCAACATTAAAAAAATATATACATTGCTATGGCGCGATTGACTGGATTACCTCACGTCAGTTACGTACATTGAGTGCCTTTCGGACAGTAGATACGAACCCTCTATTACCTTGCAAGCTAAAGAACTGGCAGTGGATCAAATCATTGTGGGGCAAAGGGCGGGGGGGTCGCAATCTTGTGAAACTTAAAAACGCGCTATTAAGTGTCTATAATCAGCACAAGTGCTTTCATTGCGTATTATTAATATTATTGAAATTACATAGTTATGTTTACAGTGATATATTGGGGGGGACAAATCATATTTTTCCCAGGATGGGGGGGTCGTGTCCCCCCCGTCCCCCCTGGGATTTCCGCCTATGTCTAAAACACAAACTAAACAAGCGTTTCTATAGCAGCGTTTTGATTCCTTTATTGTGTGCAGTAGGGTACTTAACGTGAGAATATGTTTCAGGAAGTAAGACCTAGCAAATACTAACTGTATCTCTTGTCTTCACTTAACCAATAAGGCACGAGGGGGTGTGGTATATGGCCAATATACCACGGCTAAGCGCTGTTCTAAGACAATGCGGAGTGCCTGGATAGATCCCTTAGCCGTGGTATATTGGTCATATACCACAGAGGGGGTAAACAGAGGTGGTAAACTGGTTACCAACGTAATTAGAACAGCCCTTAGCCGTGGTATATTGGTCATTTACCACAGAGGTGGTTAACAGAGGTGGTAAACTGGTTACCAACGTAATTAGAACAGCCCTTAGCCGTGGTATATTGGTCATTTACCACAGAGGTGGTTAACAGAGGTGGTAAACTGGTTACCAACGTAATTAGAACAGCCCTTAGCTGTGGTATATTGGTCATATATCACAGAGGTGGTAAACAGAGGTGGTAAACTGGTTACCAATGTAATAAAGAACAGTAAAAATAAATGTTTTGTCATACCCGTGGTATACGGTCTGATATATCACAGCTGTCAACCAATCAGCATTCAGGGCTGGAACCACCCAGTTTACAATTAAATGTCTAATACGTTTGCTTGGTTAAGTATTTCTGCCCTGTCACTAAAACAGTCACACCCTGTCATCGTTGCACTCTGCATACTGTACTGTAGGTTATATAGACTATATGACCAAAAGTATGTGGACGCATGTGTCATGACGTTGGGTTGGGGGTAGGTTTATGACAATCATAAATACCTCTTTCCCCCTTTTTCCCTCTCCCTACTATAACTGATGTGACATAAGAAAACCCCTTGGTTAACATAGAGATTCTGGGAACATCAGAAGTTGGGGGGAAATGAACTATATTCTGGTAATCCGACCAACTGAACATATGCGGTGGTACTTAAGGTATATTATGTCAGTTCGGTTGCCCTCTGACACATTCTCATCAATGATAGAATGACATAAACTCTACTGTGGAAAGTCTAAACGTCAGAGGTATCGGATTCACATGGAATTGTTGTTTAATTGAAATGTTTGAATATGACATTATTTGTGAAGAGGTGAAATGTAATTTTAGCTTCCAAATGAGAGATCTGTACTTTCATAAGTTTTCCTCTGCTCACAGTGGCCCACCCCTGTGAAGAGGTATGGGTTATAAACTTTTCAGACACACCCCTCTCCCTCCACTATATAAAGCCATAGACAAGAATATAACTTCCTGTTCCGGGTACACCAGGATGACGGTCCTGTGTCAGAATGGTTCAGATAATAGCTACAGAACTAAGCCAACATCAGCATGGACTTTGATTGTGAATGGTATAGGGTTAACCCAGTATCAGTATAAACAGGGTTAACCCAGTATCAGTATAAACAGGGTTAACCCAGTATCAGTATAAATAGTGTTAACCCAGTATCAGTATAAACAGGGTTAACCCAGTATCAGTATAAATAGTGTTAACCCAGTATCCATGTCAATAGGGTTAACCCAGTAACAGTATCAAAAGGGTTAACCCAGTATCAGTATAAATAGGGTTAACCCAGTATCAGTATAAATAGGGTTAACCCAGTATCAGTATAAATAGGGTTAACCCAGTATCAGTATAAATAGGGTTAACCCAGTATCAATATTAATAGGGTTAACCCAGTATCAGTATAAACAGGGTTAACCCAGTATCAGTATAAATAGTGTTAGCCCAGTATCAGTATAAATAGGGTTAACCCAGTATCAGTATAAACAGGGTTAACCCAGTATCAGTATAAATAGTGTTAACCCAGTATCAGTATAAATAGTGTTAACCCAGTATCAGTATAAATAGGGTTAACCCAGTATCAGTATAAACAAGGTTAACCCAGTATCAGTATAAATAGTATTAACCCAGTATCAGTATAAACAGGGTTAACCCAGTATCAGTATAAATAGTGTTAACCCAGTATCCATGTCAATAGGGTTAACCCAGTAACAGTATCAAAAGGGTTAACCCAGTATCAGTATAAATAGGGTTAACCCAGTATCAGTATAAATAGGGTTAACCCAGTATCAGTATAAATAGGGTTAACCCAGTATCAGTATAAATAGGGTTAACCCAGTATCAGTATAAATAGTGTTAACCCAGTATCAGTATAAATAGGGTTAACCCAGTATCAGTATAAACAGGGTTAACCCAGTATCAGTATAAATAGTGTTAACCCAGTATCAGTATAAATAGTGTTAACCCAGTATCAGTATAAATAGGGTTAACCCAGTATCAGTATAAACAGGGTTAACCCAGTATCAGTATAAATAGTATTAACCCAGTATCAGTATAAACAGGGTTAACCCAGTATCAGTATAAATAGTGTTAACCCAGTATCCATGTCAATAGGGTTAACCCAGTAACAGTATCAAAAGGGTTAACCCAGTATCAGTATAAATAGGGTTAACCCAGTATCAGTATAAATAGGGTTAACCCAGTATCAGTATAAATAGGGTTAACCCAGTATCAGTATAAATAGGGTTAACCCAGTATCAGTATAAACAGGGTTAACCCAGTATCAGTATAAATAGGGTTAACCCAGTATCAGTATAAATAGGGTTAACCCAGTATCAGTATAAACAGGGTTAACCCAGTATCTTTATAAATAGTGTTAACCAAGTATCAGTATAAACAGTGTTAACCCAGTATCAGTATAAACAGGGTTAACCCAGTATCAGTATAAATAGTGTTAATCCAGTATTAGTATAACTCGGGTTAACCCAGTATCAGTATAAATAGGGTTAACCCAGTATCTTTATAAATAGTGTTAACCCAGTATCAGTATAAATAGTGTTAATCCAGTATCAGTATAAATAGTGTTAACCAAGTATCAGTATTAATGGGGTTAACCCAGTATCAGTATAAACAGGGTTAACCCAGTATCAGTATAAATAGCGTTAACCCAGTATCAGTATAAATAGTGTTAACCAAGTATCAGTATTAATGGGGTTAACCCAGTATCAGTATAAACAGGGTTAACCAAGTATCAGTATCAATAGGGTTAACCCAGTATCAGTATAAATAGGGTTAACCCAGTATCAGTATCAATAGGGTTAACCCAGTATCAGTATAAACAGGGTTAACCCAGTATCAGTATAAATAGTGTTAACCCAGTATCAGTAAAAATAGGGTTAACCCAGTATCAGTATAAATAGGGTTAACCCAGTATCAGTATAAACAGGGTTAACCCAGTATCAGTATAAACAGTGTTAACCCAGTATCAGTAAAAATAGGGTTAACCCAGTATCAGTATTAATAGGGTTAACCCAGTATCAGTATAAACAGGGTTAACCCAGTATCAGTATAAATAGTGTTAACCCAGTATCAGTATAAACAGTGTTAACCCAGTATCAGTATAAATAGTGTTAACCCAGTATCAGTATAAATAGTGTTAACCCAGTATCAGTATAAATAGTGTTAACCCAGTATCAGTATAAATAGGGTTAACCCAGTATCAGTATCAATAGGGTTAACCCAGTATCAGTATAAACAGGGTTAACCCAGTATCAGTATAAATAGTGTTAACCCAGTATCAGTAAAAATAGGGTTAACCCAGTATCAGTATTAATAGGGTTAACCCAATATCAGTATAAACAGGGTTAACCCAGTATCAGTATAAATAGTGTTAACCCAGTATCAGTATAAACAGTGTTAACCCAGTATCAGTATAAATAGTGTTAACCCAGTATCAGTATAAATAGTGTTAACCCAGTATCAGTATAAATAGTGTTAACCCAGTATCAGTATAAATAGGGTTAACCCAGTATCAGTATAAACAGGGTTAACCCAGTATCAGTATAAATAGTGTTAACCCAGTATCAGTATCAATAGTGTTAACCCAATATCAGTATAAATAGTGTTAACCCAGTATCAGTATCAATAGGGTTAACCCAGTATCAGTATAAACAGGGTTAACCCAGTATCAGTATAAATAGTGTTAACCCAGTATCCATGTCAATAGGGTTAACCCAGTAACAGTATCAAAAGGGTTAACCCAGTATCAGTATAAATAGGGTTAACCCAGTATCAGTATAAATAGGGTTAATCCAGTATCAGTATAAATAGGGTTAACCCAGTATCAGTATAAATAGTGTTAACCCAGTATCAGTATAAATAGGGTTAACCCAGTTCAGTATAAATAGGGTTAACCCAGTATCAGTATAAATAGTGTTTACCAAGTATCAGTATAAATAGGGGTAACCCAGTATCAGTATAAATAGGGTTAACACAGTATCAGTATAAATAGGGTTAACCCAGTATCATTATAAACAGGGTTAACCCAGTATCAGTATAAATAGTGTTAACCCAGTATCAGTATA
The DNA here is from genome assembly GCF_029448725.1 of Salvelinus fontinalis. Lineage (NCBI taxonomy): Eukaryota > Metazoa > Chordata > Actinopteri > Salmoniformes > Salmonidae > Salvelinus > Salvelinus fontinalis. The sequence continues at coordinate 1,140,772 of NW_026600213.1, read as the reverse complement.
AATAGGGTTAACCCAGTATCAGTATAAATAGGGTTAACCCAGTATCAGTATTAACAGGGTTAACCCAGTATCTTTATAAATAGTGTTAACTCAGTATCAGTATAAACAGTGTTAACCCAGTATCAGTATAAACAGGGTTAACCCAGTATCAGTATAAATAGTGTTAATCCAGTATCAGTATAAATAGTGTTAACCAAGTATCAGTATTAATGGGGTTAACCCAGTATCAGTATAAACAGGGTTAACCCAGTATCAGTATCAATAGTGTTAACCCAGTATCAGTATCAATAGTGTTAACCCAGTATCAGTATAAATAGTGTTAACCCAGTATCAGTATAAATAGTGTTAACCCAGTATCAGTATCAATAGTGTTAACCCAATATCAGTATAAATAGTGTTAACCCAGTATCAGTATCAATAGGGTTAACCCAGTATCAGTATAAACAGGGTTAACCCAGTATCAGTATAAATAGTGTTAACCCAGTATCCATGTCAATAGGGTTAACCCAGTAACAGTATCAATAGGGTTAACCCAGTATCAGTATAAATAGGGTTAACCCAGTATCAGTATAAATAGGGTTAACCCAGTATCAGTATAAATAGGGTTAACCCAGTATCAGTATAAATAGGGTTAACCCAGTATCAGTATCAATAGGGTTAACCCAGTATCAGTATCAATAGGGTTAACCCAGTATCAGTATAAATAGGGTTAACCCAGTATCAGTATAAACAGGGTTAACCCAGTACCAGCATAAGCAGTGTTAACCCAGTATCAGTATAAATAGTGTTAACCCAGTATCAGTATAAATAGGGTTAACCCAGTATCAGTATTAATAGGGTTAACCCAGTATCAGTACAAACAGGGTTAACCCAGTATCAGTATAAATAGTGTTAACCCAGTATCAGTATAAATAGGGTTAACCCAGTATCAGTATTAATAGGGTTAACCCAGTATCAGTATAAATAGTGTTAACCCAGTATCAGTATAAACAGTGTTAATCCAGTATCAGTATAAACAGGGTTAACCCAGTATCAGTATAAATAGTGTTAACCCAGTATCAGTATAAAAAGGGTTAACCCAGTATCAGTATTAATAGGGTTAACCCAGTATCAGTATAAATAGTGTTAACCCAGTATCAGTATAAATATTGTTAACCCAGTATCAGTATAAACAGGGTTAACCCAGTATCAGTATAAACAGGGTTAACCCAGTATCAGTATAAATAGGGTTAACCCAGTATCAGTATAAATAGGGTTAACCCAGTATCAGTATGAATAGTGTTAACCCAGTATCAGTATAAATAGCGTTAACCCAGTATCAGTATAAATAGTGTTAACCAAGTATCAGTATTAATGGGGTTAACCCAGTATCAGTATAACAGGGTTAACCCAGTATCAGTATAAATAGTGTTAACCCAGTATCAGTATAAATAGTGTTAACCCAGTATCAGTATAAATATTGTTAACCCAGTATCAGTATCAATAGGGTTAACCCAGTATCAGTATAAACAGGGTTAACCCAGTATCAGTATAAATAGTGTTAACCCAGTATCAGTATAAATAGGGTTGACCCAGTATCAGTATCAATAGGGTTAACCCAGTATCCATGTCAATAGGGTTAACCCAGTAACAGTATCAATAGGGTTAACCCAGTATCAGTATAAATAGGGTTAACCCAGTATCAGTATAAATAGGGTTAACCCAGTATCAGTATAAATAGGGTTAACCCAGTATCAGTATCAATAGGGTTAACCCAGTATCAGTATCAATAGGGTTAACCCAGTATCAATATCAATAGGGTTAACCCAGTATCAGTATAAATAGGGTTAACCCAGTATCAGTATAAACAGGGTTAAGCCAGTACCAGTATAAGCAGTGTTAACCCAGTATCAGTATAAATAGTGTTAACCCAGTATCAGTATAAATAGGGTTAACCCAGGATCAGTATAAACAGGGTTAACCCAGTATCAGTATAAATAGTGTTAACCCATTATCAGTATAAACAGTGTTAACCCAGTATCAGTATAAACAGGGTTAACCCAGTATCAGTATAAATAGTGTTAACCCAGTATCAGTATAAATAGGGTTAACCCAGTATCAGTATTAACAGGGTTAAACCAGTATCAGTATAAACAGGGTTAACCCAGTATCAGTATAAATCGGGTTAACCCAGTATGAGTATAAATAGTGTTAACCCAGTATCAGTATAAATATTGTTAACCCAGTATCAGTATAAACAGGGTTAACCCAGTATCAGTATAAATAGTGTTAACCCAGTATCAGTATAAACAGGGTTAACCCAGTATCAGTATAAATTGGGTTAACCCAGTATCAGTATAAATAGGGTTAACCCAGTATCAGTATGAATAGTGTTAACCCAGTATCAGTATAAATAGCGTTAACCCAGTATCAGTATAAATAGTGTTAACCAAGTATCAGTATTAATGGGGTTAACCGAGTATCAGTATAAACAGTGTTAACCCAGTATCAGTATCAATAGTGTTAACCCAGTATCAGTATAAATAGTGTTAACCCAGTATCAGTATAAAAAGTGTTAACCCAGTATCAGTATAAATAGTGTTAACCCAGTACCAGTATCAATAGTGTTAACCCAATATCAGTATAAATAGTGTTAACCCAGTATCAGTATCAATAGGGTTAACCCAGTATCAGTATTAATAGGGTTAACCCAGTATCAGTATCAATAGGGTTAACCCAGCATCAGTATCAATAGGGTTAACCCAGTATCAGTATCAATAGGGTTAACCCAGCATCAGTATAAATAGGGTTAACCCAGTATCAGTATAAATAATGTTAACCCAGTATCAGTATAAATAGTGTTAACCCAGTATCAGTATAAATAGGGTTAACCCAGTAGCAGTATAAACTGTGTTAACCCAGTATCAGTATAAATAGTGTTAACCCAGTATCAGTATAAATAGGGTTAACCCAGTATCAGTATAAACAGGGTTAACCCAGTATCAGTATAAATAGGGTTAACCCAGTATAAATAGGGTTAACCCAGTATCAGTATTAATAGGGTTAACCCAGTATCAGTATAAACAGGGTTAACCCAGTATCAGTATAAACAGGGTTAACCCAGTATCAGTATAAATAGTGTTAACCCATTATCAGTATAAACAGTGTTAACCCAGTATCAGTATAAACAGGGTTAACCCAGTATCAGTATAAATAGTGTTAACCCAGTATCAGTATAAATAGGGTTAACCCAGTATCAGTATTAACAGGGTTAAACCAGTATCAGTATAAACAGGGTTAACCCAGTATCAGTATAAATCGGGTTAACCCAGTATGAGTATAAATAGTGTTAACCCAGTATCAGTATAAATATTGTTAACCCAGTATCAGTATAAACAGGGTTAACCCAGTATCAGTATAAATAGTGTTAACCCAGTATCAGTATAAACAGGGTTAACCCAGTATCAGTATAAATTGGGTTAACCCAGTATCAGTATAAATAGGGTTAACCCAGTATCAGTATGAATAGTGTTAACCCAGTATCAGTATAAATAGCGTTAACCCAGTATCAGTATAAATAGTGTTAACCAAGTATCAGTATTAATGGGGTTAACCCAGTATCAGTATAAACAGTGTTAACCCAGTATCAGTATCAATAGTGTTAACCCAGTATCAGTATAAATAGTGTTAACCCAGTATCAGTATAAAAAGTGTTAACCCAGTATCAGTATAAATAGTGTTAACCCAGTATCAGTATCAATAGTGTTAACACAATATCAGTATAAATAGTGTTAACCCAGTATCAGTATCAATAGGGTTAACCCAGTATCAGTATTAATAGGGTTAACCCAGTATCAGTATCAATAGGGTTAACCCAGCATCAGTATCAATAGGGTTAACCCAGTATCAGTATCAATAGGGTTAACCCAGCATCAGTATAAATAGGGTTAACCCAGTATCAGTATAAATAATGTTAACCCAGTATCAGTATAAATAGTGTTAACCCAGTATCAGTATAAATTGTGTTAACCCAGTAGCAGTATAAACTGTGTTAACCCAGTATCAGTATAAATAGTGTTAACCCAGTATCAGTATAAATAGGGTTAACCCAGTATCAGTATAAACAGGGTTAACCCAGTATCAGTATAAATAGGGTTAACCCAGTATAAATAGGGTTAACCCAGTATCAGTATTAATAGGGTTAACCCAGTATCAGTATAAACAGGGTTAACCCAGTATCAGTATAAATCGGGTTAACCCAGTATCAGTATAAATAGTGTTAACCCAGTATCAGTATAAATATTGTTAACCCAGTATCAGTATAAACAGGGTTAACCCAGTATCAGTATAAATAGGGTTAACCCAGTATGAGTATAAATAGGGTTAACCCAGTATCAGTATAAATGGAGTTAGCCCAGTATCAGTATAAATAGTGTTAACCCAGTATCAGTATAAATAGCGTTATACCAGTATCAGTATAAATAGTGTTAACCAAGTATCAGTATTAATGGGGTTAACCCAGTATCAGTATAAACAGGGTTAACCCAGTATCAGTATCAATAGTGTTAACCCAATATCAGTATAAATAGTGTTAACCCAGTATCAGTATCAATAGGGTTAACCCAGTATCAGTATAAACAGGGTTAACCCAGTATCAGTATAAATAGTGTTAACCCAGTATCCATGTCAATAGGGTTAACCCAGTAACAGTATAAATAGGGTTAACCCAGTATCAGTATAAATAGGGTTAACCCAGTATCAGTATAAAAAGGTTAACCCAGAATCAGTATCAATAGGGTTAACCCAGTATCAGTATCAATAGGGTTAACCCAGTATCAGTATAAATAGGGTTAACCCAGTATCAGTATAAACAGGGTTAACCCAGTACCAGTATAAGCAGTGTTAACCCAGTATCAGTATAAATAGTGTTAACCCAGTATCAGTAAAAATAGGGTTAACCCAGTATCAGTATTAATAGGGTTAACCCAGTATCAGTATAAACAGGGTTAACCCAGTATCAGTATAAATAGTGTTAACCCAGTATCAGTATAATTAGGGTTAACCCAGTATCAGTATTAATAGGGTTAACCCAGTATCAGTATAAACAGGGTTAACCCAGTATCAGTATAAATAGTGTTAACCCAGTATCAGTATAAACAGTGTTAATCCAGTATCAGTATAAACAGGGTTAACCCAGTATCAGTATAAATAGTGTTAACCCAGTATCAGTATAAATAGGGTTAACCCAGTATCAGTATTAATAGGGTTAACCCAGTATCAGTATAAATTGGGTTAACCCAGTATCAGTATAAATAGTGTTAACCCAGTATCAGTATAAATATTGTTAACCCAGTATCAGTATAAACAGGGTTAACCCAGTATCAGTATAAACAGTGTTAATCCAGTATCAGTATAAACAGGGTTAACCCAGTATCAGTATAAATAGTGTTAACCCAGTATCAGTATAAATAGGGTTAACCCAGTATCAGTATAAATATTGTTAACCCAGTATCAGTATAAATAGTGTTAACCCAGTATCAGTATAAATAGTGTTAACCCAGTATCAGTATAAATAGTGTTAACCCAGTATCAGTATAAATAGTGTTAACCCAGTACAGTATCAATAGGGTTAACCCAGTATCAGTATAAACAGGGTTAACCCAGTATCAGTATAAATAGTGTTAACCCAGTATCCATGTCAATAGGGTTAACCCAGTAACAGTATCAATAGGGTTAACCCAGTATCAGTATAAATAGGGTTAACCCAGTATCAGTATAAATAGGGTTAACCCAGTATCAGTATAAATAGGGTTAACCCAGTATCAGTATCAATAGGGTTAACCCAGTATCAATATCAATAGGGTTAACCCAGTATCAGTATAAATAGGGTTAACCCAGTATCAGTATAAACAGGGTTAACCCAGTACCAGTATAAGCAGTGTTAACCCAGTATCAGTATAAATAGTGTTAACCCAGTATCAGTATAAATAGGGTTAACCCAGTATCAGTATAAACAGGGTTAACCCAGTATCAGTATAAATAGTGTTAACCCATTATCAGTATAAACAGTGTTAACCCAGTATCAGTATAAACAGGGTTAACCCAGTATCAGTATAAATAGTGTTAACCCAGTATCAGTATAAATAGGGTTAACCCAGTATCAGTATTAATAGGGTTAAACCAGTATCAGTATAAACAGGGTTAACCCAGTATCAGTATAAATCGGGTTAACCCAGTATGAGTATAAATAGTGTTAACCCAGTATCAGTATAAATATTGTTAACCCAGTATCAGTATAAACAGGGTTAACCCAGTATCAGTATAAATAGGGTTAACCCAGTATCAGTATAAATAGGGTTAACGAGTATCAGTATAAATAGGGTTAACCCAGTATCAGTATAAATAGTGTTAACCCAGTATCAGTATAAACAGGGTTAACCCAGTAGCAGTATAAACTGTGTTAACCCAGTATCAGTATAAATAGTGTTAACCCAGTATCAGTATAAATAGGGTTAACCCAGTATCAGTATAAACAGGGTTAACCCAGTATCAGTATAAATAGGGTTAACCCAGTATAAATAGGGTTAACCCAGTATCAGTATTAATAGGGTTAACCCAGTATCAGTATAAACAGGGTTAACCCAGTATCAGTATAAATCGGGTTAACCCAGTATCAGTATAAATAGTGTTAACCCAGTATCAGTATAAATTTTGTTAACCCAGTATCAGTATAAACAGGGTTAACCCAGTATCAGTATAAACAGGGTTAACCCAGTATCAGTATAAATAGGGTTAACCCAGTATCAGTATAAATAGTGTTAACCCAGTATCAGTATAAACAGGGTTAACCCAGTATCAGTATAAATAGTGTTAACCCAGTATCAGTATAAATAGCGTTATCCCAGTATCAGTATAAATAGTGTTAACCAAGTATCAGTATTAATGGGGTTAACCCAGTATCAGTATAAACAGGGTTAACCCAGTATCAGTATCAATAGTGTTAACCCAATATCAGTATAAATAGTGTTAACCCAGTATCAGTATCAATAGGGTTAACCCAGTATCAGTATAAACAGGGTTAACCCAGTATCAGTATAAATAGTATTAACCCAGTATCCATGTCAATAGGGTTAACCCAGTAACAGTATCAATAGGGTTAACCCAGTATCAGTATAAATAGGGTTAACCCAGTATCAGAATAAATAGGGTTAACCCAGTATCAGTATAAATAGGGTTAACCCAGTATCAGTATAAACAGGGTTAACCCAGTACCAGTATAAGCAGTGTTAACCCAGTATCAGTATAAATAGTGTTAACCCAGTATCAGTATAAATAGGGTTAACCCAGTATCAGTATTAATAGGGTTAACCCAGTATCAGTATAAACAGGGTTAACCCAGTATCAGTATAAATAGTGTTAACCCAGTATCAGTATAATTAGGGTTAACCCAGTATCAGTATTAATAGGGTTAACCCAGTATCAGTATAAACAGGGTTAACCCAGTATCAGTATAAATAGTGTTAACCCAGTATCAGTATAAACAGTGTTAATCCAGTATCAGTATAAACAGGGTTAACCCAGTATCAGTATAAATAGTGTTAACCCAGTATCAGTATAAATAGGGTTAACCCAGTATCAGTATTAATAGGGTTAACCCAGTATCAGTATAAATTGGGTTAACCCAGTATCAGTATAAATAGTGTTAACCCAGTATCAGTATAAATATTGTTAACCCAGTATCAGTATAAACAGGGTTAACCCAGTATCAGTATAAACAGGGTTAACCCAGTATCAGTATAAATAGGGTTAACCCAGTATCAGTATAAATAGGGTTAACCCAGTATCAGTATAAATAGTGTTAACCCAGTATCAGTATAAACAGGGTTAACCCAGTATCAGTATAAATCGGGTTAACCCATTATCAGTATAAATAGGGTTAACCCAGTATCAGTATGAATAGTGTTAACCCAGTATCAGTATAAATAGCGTTAACCCAGTATCAGTATAAATAGTGTTAACCAAGTATCAGTATTAATGGGGTTAACCCAGTATCAGTATAAACAGGGTTAACCCAGTATCAGTATCAATAGTGTTAACCCAGTGTCAGTATAAATAGTGTTAACCCAGTATCAGTATAAATAGTGTTAACCCAGTATCAGTATAAATAGTGTTAACCCAGTATCAGTATCAATAGTGTTAACCCAATATCAGTATAAATAGTGTTAACCCAGTATCAGTATCAATAGGGTTAACCCAGTATCAGTATAAACAGGGTTAACCCAGTATCAGTATCAATAGGGTTAACCCAGTATCAGTATAAATAGTGTTAACCCAGTATCCATGTCAATAGGGTTAACCCAGTAAGAGTATCAATAGGGTTAACCCAGTATCAGTATAAATAGGGTTAACCCAGTATCAGTATAAATAGGGTTAACCCAGTATCAGTATAAATAGGGTTAACCCAGTATCAGTATCAATAGGGTTAACCCAGTATCAGTATCAATAGGGTTAACCCAGTATCAGTATCAATAGGGTTAACCCAGTATCAGTATAAATAGGGTTAACCCAGTATCAGTATAAACAGGGTTAACCCAGTACCAGTATAAGCAGTGTTAACCCAGTATCAGTATAAACAGGGTGAACCCAGTATCAGTATAAATAGGGTTAACCCAGTATCAGTATAAACTGTGTTAACCCAGTATCAGTATAAACAGGGTCAAACCAGTATTATTGTCAGGATTGTCTTCTTGTAGCCTGAATTACCAACCAGAACATGTCAAGTCATTGAGATATTTTCTGTTCTGTATATTCTTATGGATGAGGCCTGAGCTGGAACGTGAAGCTAAATGAAGCTGGCTAACTTTAGAAAACCAGTATATCAAGCTTGCATCGTAATATACCCCCCAGGCTGCGTTCAGGTTTCAGCATCAGGCAGGTATCAACAGCCGAGTCGTAGGCTTCAACCTGGGTTGTATTCATTAGTTTACTCCACAGACAACAGTTTTAAAATGTTGCATAAAACATAAACAGTTTACTCTAAACGCTGTACAATGTGACCTAAACGGTTTCTGTTGCCAAACGTTTTGTTACGGTGGGAACTAATGAATACACACAACCTGTTTTGAGGAAGTGTAACTTGTTGTTAGGCTCCACAATATTTATTAGTCTCTTTCACACAACAAACCTTCCTCAGTGAAAATCATTAACAGTAGATTAGAAAGAGAAAATGTTTGTTTGTTGCTTGTTGTGTTTTAAACCTGTTTTGAGAAGACAAGTCTATAGGCCTATGATCCAGTACACTCTTAGAATAAAGGGTTCCAAACGGGTCCTCCGGCTGTCCCCATAGGAGATTATTTTGGGTTCCAGGTAGAACCCTTCTGGCTTCCATGTAGAACCCTCTGTGGAAAGGGTTCTTCATGGAACCCAAAAGGGTTCTACCTAGTACCCAAAAGGGTTCTACAAAGGGTTCTCCTATGGGGACAGCCAGAGAACCCTTTTAGATTCTAGATAGTGTAGGAGCGATCACCCTGGGGCACACAGATGGGCACAGAACGAATTCACCCCACGCATCTAATTTATATCAAATACATTTTAAGGAGAGTAGGACTATTATAACACTGTCCACCAAAAATATCATCAACTATACGAATACACATAACAATATCATCAACTATATGAATACACATAACAATATCATCAACTATATGAATACACATAACAATATCATCAACTATATGAATACACATAACAATATCATCAACTATATGAATACACATAACAATATCATCAACTATATGAATACACATAACAATATCATCAACTATATGAATACACATAACAATATCATCAACTATATGAATACACATAACAATATCATCAACTATATGAATACACATAACAATATCATCAACTATATGAATACACATAACAATATCATCAACTATATTAATACACATAACAATATCATCAACTATATGAATACACATAACAATCGTCGTCTTACCTTGTATCTCTCAGTAGAAACAGAGTCTGAATGATCATTTGGTCGTAGAAAGTTACTTTTGTTTGCTCAACTCATTTACATATCAGGTTCTGCCTCTCTCTCTCTCTCTCTCTCTCTCTCTCTCTCTCTCTCTCTCTCTCTCTCTCAAATTCAAATTCAAATTCAAATTCAAGCTGCTTTATTGGCATGAAAAACATTGTGTCAATATTGCCAAAGCAACAATGTATACAATATACATTGTAATACAGTTAAAACAATGACAAATAATATAGAATGGCAGTAAATAATAATACAAAATTAAATATAAAAATAGTAACAATAAAATGGTAACAGTCAATAGTCGAATGTAATGTATGGTGTAATGCACCACCACCACCACCATCATTAAACTGCTATCATTACCATTACCACCCATACCATTACTATTTGGAATGATAAACAACAATAATATTATTAATAACAATAACAGTAATAACAATAACAGTCATAATAAGTAAGTTACTGCTTACTATGCAGATGTTATTATTCAGTGTCCCTCAGGCTATGGCAGGCAAATACATATTTGGCTGCAAGAGGAGCCATTGCTCCTTCGCCCATGAGTATTTTTAGTTTTTCCTCTGGGTTTAATAAGTTAAAATTTGGAATAAATGTAGTCATTTCTGTGAATAATGAATCTCTTGGTGAGGAATATTTATCACAGTAAAGGAGAAAGTGCATCTCTGTTTCTACCTCCCCTGTCGTGCAGTGACCACATACACGCTCCTCTTTGGGTAGCCATGTCTTTTTATGTCTGCCGGTTTCTATTGCCAATTGGTGGTCACTCAGCCTGTACTTGGTAAGGATCTGTCTCTGCTTCGAATCTCTGACAGAGTAGAGATAATCAGCCAATTCATATTCTCTGTTTAGGGTCAGATAGCAATTTAGTCGGCTTTGGGATTTTGTTTCGTTTTTCCAATGTTGTAAATATGAGTCCTTTGATTGGTTCATGATTTTGTTTATTGGAATTCTTTCTTTTGAAGCAGTGCTGGTGTCAGCTTGGTTGGTTAGGTCCAACACCAGCTGACTGAGAGGGCTCGTTTCTGGGCTCAGCTCTTGGGTTTGAAGTGCTTTAAATTGCAGACTCGAATTTGGACTTGAATTTAGATGTAGCCAAAATTTTAATGATCTTTTCTGTATTTTCATTATTACTGGAAAGCGGCCCAATTCTGCCCTACATGCATTAGTTGGTGTATTTCTCTGGACTTGTAGGATTTTCCGACAGAATTCTGCATGTAGGGTTTCAATTGGATGTTTGTCCCACATTTTAAAGTCCAGTTTATTGAGTGGCCCCCAAACCTCACTTCCGTAAAGAGCTATTGGTAGGATTACACTGTCAAATATTTTGGTCCAAATTCTAATTGGGATGTTGATTTTGAATAATTTAATTTTTATTGCATACAATGCTCTGCGGGCTTTTTCTTTGAGTGCATTCACTGCCATATTAAAGTTTCCCGATGCAGATATGGTCAGACCAAGGTAGGTGTAATTTTTTGTGTGTTCAATTATGGTGTTGTTCAGGGTGAATTTATATTTGTGTTTCTGACATCTGTTTTGTTTTTGGAAAATCATGATTTTAGTTTTTGGGAAATTTACTGCCAGGGCCCAATTATGGCAATATTGCTCTAGAATATTAATGTTCTGTTGAAGACCTTCTTTGGTTGGTGATAGAAGTACCAAGTCATCAGCATATAGCAGGTATTTCACCTCTGTGTCAAATAGTGTGAGTCCTGGGGCTGGAGAATGGTCCAACATGTCTGCTAATTCATTGATATAAATGTTGAAAAGATTTGGACTCAAACTACAGCCTTGTCTCACACCTCGACATTGTGAAAAGAATTCTGTTCTTTGGTTTTTGATTTTTATTGCACACTTGTTTTCTGTGTACATACATTTTTATTAAGTCATACACCTTACCACCAAGCCCACTTTGTAGAATTTTGTAGAATAGCCCTTCGTGCCAAATAGAATCAAATGCTTTTTTAAAGTCAATAAAGCAAGCAAAGATTTTGCCCTCTTTTTTTTGGTGGACGTGTTTATTAATTAGTGTGTGTAAGGTGTATATATGGTCAGTAGTGCGATGGTTAGGGAGAAAGCCAATTTGACATTTAGTTATTACATTTTTTTCTTGAAGAAAGGTTTGAATTCTTGAATTCAAAATGCTACAGAAAACCTTTCCCAAGTTACTGTTTACACAAATTCCCCTGTAATTATTGGGGTCTGATTTGTCTCCACTTTTGTGGATAGGGGAGATGAGCCCCTGGTTCCAGACATCAGGGAAGCAGCCAGAAGTTAAAACCATGTTGAACAATTTAAGCACAGCATTTTGCAACTCAGGTGTGCTGTTTTTCAGCATTTCATTTCTGATGTTGTCTAGACCACAAGCCTTCTTTGATTTAATAGATTTGAGCTTTTCATTTAGTTCTTGTTGGGTTATTGGGTAATCTAATTGATTTTGGTTATTTTTAATGACTGATTCAAGGATGTTCAATTTTTCTTTAATTTCTAATTGGTTCTGTTTTAAGTCTTTTTGTGGGATGTTTTTGTATAGATTATCAAAATAAGTTTTCCAAATTCCTACATCTTGTATGGCTAATT